>NC_056732.1:1558415881-1558438381 GCF_019279795.1 Protopterus annectens
CAGTCTGCCAGAATATTGGCACATTCCGTGGGAGCAAACTATGTAATGCCATTCTGTTGCTGCTCATAGCACTTCTGAGCATTGCCAGTTAGAATTCAAACATAACTATAGAATGCTGTGTGGTTGTCTGTGGAATCCGTGGCAATTTTAGTTACATAATCAGCTTTGGAGGATTCCATGAGGGATCTCAACATCTTACTGGGGCTGGTAAGGGAGTTGTTAGCATCCTGGGATGATCTCTTTTCCTTCAACAGTGTCTATCATCTGTTGTATACTTTGTTAATGGCAGGAGACTACCAGAGTGGCTTGATTATTTGGGAGGTCAGCGCCGTGGTTCTATGTGGGATGTCAGGAATCATGCTCAAGTGGCTATGCTCATACAGTGCCCTAGTGCAGGATTCATCAGTTAAACTGTTAGCTCCTTTCTCCATGGGTGTCACAATGTCACTTCTGCCTTGAGTAGCATGGAGTTGGCCTTGGAGAGGTCTTTTAAGTTTTACGGACAACTGTATATACATTCCTTTCACTTGTTCAGTGTGATTAGCCTATGGTGGGATTACTTTGGTGGAACCACAGTCCCATGTACTGACTATAGTGTACAGGGTCCTGGGTTCATGACCTGCAAAGGCAGGTTATTATTGTTCTGGCCAGAACAGCGGTTAATGCATGCAGACGAATTAGGACAATTTAGTTTAGTCACACTCAATATAATTCAAATGCCCTACTTTGCCAATCCTGCTGATGTCAATCACTGTGAAGTACACCTTTGGGGAAAGAGTACTCCAGCAATCTCTGTGGTGCATGCTATAACAGCGTAATGCTGTAGTGTGATATAGAACTCTAGTAGAGGTTCTGTTCTCACACATGGGAGTTGTGGATGGTTTTGTGTTTGTTCCTATGCCTGTGTAGAGAGCAATGCATGTTTGGCTAGTCACACTCACTGCAATTCATTCGCTCTACTTTGGCAGTCCTGCTGATGCCACTCACTGTGAAATAAACCTTTGGGGAAAGAGTATTCCAGTAATCTCCGTGGTGCATTCTGTAATGGCATAGTGCTGTAGTGTAATAACTTGTTAGGTAGAGGTTCTAATCCCCGATGTGACAGGTGTGTCTGTGTCTTAAGGTGTTGATGTATGTCATTCATGTCCTGTGTGGAGGTGGTTGTGAGTATGTAACAAATGGACCTAATGTTGAGTACGTTTGTCAATGTTCTTATATGGTGCCCCTAGCATAAATCACAATATCCACCATGCAGGGATAACAGATGTGATATCAGGACATATACAGTCACAGGTTCAAAGCCCGTGACTGTTAGGTGTGTGACACAAACAGACTCACCTTTTACTCTCCCAACACACTCTGACTTATCTTTGCCTCTGTCTGCCTGTCTCACCCCCCCTCTGGTGGATGTGGAGACTTACACCTGCTTTGCTTAGGCAGCAGCATGTGTATTGTCAGTGATGGTCATGATCAGCTGATGGCCTCTGCACAGATTACAACCCTCCTCTAGCTGATTGCATGTGGAAAAGCTGTGGTAACATTCCCATGGCCAATTGCATGGAAACACACTCCAATATCTAGGAACATCTTGCTAGTGTTGGGCCTTATCATTCACTGTGAGCAGGAACTACATCTGTTGTTTGGCAAACAGCATCACAGATGGATTGGGGACTTACCTCTGACAACATACACTGTGGAAACAAGCCAACACACAGGAAGGGGATGTGCCTGTCCTGACTGCAGACTGTAAGTGCCGCTATACTGCAGTTGGGGTACTATTAGTTTAACAGGGTGTGTGTGGTTATGGCTGTCTTACATGTTTTAATACTTGTCATGTCAGTGCTATGTTTATGAGGAATCCCCATCTGTAGGGTCATCTGCAGACTGGGCAGTGTGTGGTGCCTTGTGTTCCATGTGTTACCCACAGAGCACCTATCTCTCAACTGAAGAAGGTAGTGTGAGTATTGCAGTCAGTAGATGGTGACAGCCGGGAGAGTTACAGACATCATATCTCTCATAGGACATATGTTTCATCAAATCCTGTTATGACAGGAAATGTATGAGGTCATCACAGTGACATGTCAATATTGGGCCTGTGTTTGTGTCTCCAGCCACAACCCTGTCAGCCTTTGTATATATGTCATGCAGTAGGGGGGTGCATATGTTCTGTACACCATATTCAGTGACAGCATATCTGATAAGCCAGTGAGATATCAGACTGCTACACATGTTATGTATACTAGGGGTTATATTTGAGGACATAGCCTAGGCATTCTGTGGTTGTGTGTACAGTACTGAGGTATGTGTAAGTCTGGTAATTGTTGGCAGTGTGTGTATAGTGCATATGTATCTTGGCCAGTGTAGAGACTGTGGTAGATGTCATTGTTCTTGGTTCTGTTCTATTTGATGTTACATGCTACTTCACTGTATGTCACCCTATCAGGTTACATATTTGTAGGGGAGAACACACACATGTCCCAAACCACAGACAGCCAGCGGACCACACTGTGTAGTGGCCCAGTATATGTAGGGTTGTTGTGTGAGTGTCTCATATGAGGATGATGTACATCAGATAGTCCATGTACTGTGATAATACGCTAGCTTACCATATGTGGCTGTGGCTGTGTTCACATTGGTTGTGGTTATGCACTTTCACACAGGTGTCTGTTAGTCTGTGATGTGACATGCCTGTAGGGCCTGCTATCTATGCAGGTACATGTGCATTTCCACATAGGAGATGTAGCCCAGTGTTGAGTCAGTCTGCCTGTAGCCTGCACTGTGCTTTGTTACATGCCTAGCAGCTTACTGTACATCTCCATTGAGATGTCATGTCCAGATACTTGCCAAATGTACTGCTGCCTGGCCACCATGACAGTCATGTATATCAGACAAAGCAGTGGGATGCTGTTCAGATGTATGTCAGTAACTAGTGGATAGTATGTGGCCATGGCATCTCTGTACCAGTGGCTATTATGTGTCAGGACAGACAGGGGTGTATGAATGTATAACCTATGGGGGCAAATGTATACCAGTATGTACGTGTTATACCCATCTACATAGTTGGCAACATCCACATTGACAGGCCTGGTCCACATGTCTTGCATGACAGGGTTCTGTGTATACCCCTGGACTGACCTGAGTGTGTAAGACTGTCCACATATATTGGCCATATCACAGCTGTAGTCTACAGGGGCATTACTGTGCTAGCAGTGGTACTGTACTATGATGATTGTAGGATGTCTGTAAGTAGCCAATGGTGCACATGTTAACAGCAGATGTGGCCTCCCACACACACCATTTATGTGAAGACAATCCCTATTACAGTAGCAATAGTCTACAAATATACTGAGAAGTTGGGACTATTGGGGCTGAGGTAGGGCTCCACTCCATGTGCAGGACATATGGTGAACATGTATGTATAAATAGGTATACATATATCCATATAGATAGGTACACATATACATATCTTGCTTACTGTATGACAACAGTTTTACACATATGTGCCTGTGTTCCAGCCTGTGACCTCCACCTACATACCAGGCTTTGCACATGACATGCTGTCAGGAGTTGTTATGTAGTGGGCTGTGTGTATGTCATGCTATCATTCCTGCCATCACTCCACTGCTGTTGTGTACCCCACACATACTGGGGGGTGGGGCCATATATGTGTGGGTTTCACCTACACAATACATGTGTGCCCTAATGCACTACAGAGGCCAGTGTATGTTACAGTGGCATATGGCCCAGTATTAGTGAGTGTAGGGGGGTGCACCATGTGTGGGTATCTGGGATAGGCTGCCTTAAGGTATCTGGATGTACTTTACCATACAATCCACCTTGGTTAAATGCAGGCCTACTGCCTCCTGCCATGCAGGATGTCCTGTTTGTTAGTGTGATTGTGATGGTGTCAGATATGCCTTGTTATGTAACAGATACATCCCATTGTGTCAACTGGGGTATGTCCCCCCTAGGGATTGTTTACAGAGGGTAGATAGAGGCTGCTGACCTATACATCTGCATTACATACTGTTGATTGTCTGGTATGCTGTGGCCCAATCTGTCATTACAAATGTACTACTTGGAGGCCTCGGCCTGGACAGCAGCATATGTCAACCTTTCCAGACTACTGTCTTAGTATACCTGTTTCACAGTTGCATTACACTGTTCATATGGATGTCAGTGTCTAAACAGCTATATGACATGGCATATACAACTGTCATAGTACACAAATAAAGCTTTCATATTCATTTATGCACACCTGTGTGTGGTGTTATACCCTTTGATATCTCTGTGGGTATATGTTGCAGGCTATGAATGTCATTCGTATGGGTGGCTAATACAGTTTCCAGTTGGTAAGGTGGTGACTGTAGGAATATGTATCCTAGGGATGGCCATGTTGTGTCTGTTCCTGATTATGGTATCTGCAACACTTGATACTGTATTACAGGGGGGGGGGGGTTGTGCTTGGCTGGGGGGTATACCTATACGTACCAGACATATATTGTGTGGGGCCTCTCAACCCCATTAATGTTGCATGAGGACATACATGGTTTGTTATTTCCCCATTATCTACTGACGTATGCCCGTATATACCTATATATGTATATATATATATATATATATATATATATATATATATATATATATATATATATATATATATATATATATATATATATATATATATATATATATATATATATATATCCTGACATAAGTATATAACCTGCTGTATATATTTAGACATGTAGATGTGGACATATATATCTATAGATGTAGGCATTTGCATGTTTATATGTTCATAGATATTTATATGTGTCTATATATATATATATATATATATATATATATATATATATAATACACATATATCAATATGTTGTAACCGTTTAGACATTAATATATTTACTCACACACATACTTCTACATCATGTTGGAATACATTCTCTGTACTATCGAATGACTGGGCTGGATGATATGTTTGTGAATACATCAAGAATATGTATATCTGAGATGGCTTCATGATATATCACTTTGGCTGTGGTGTTCAGGGTACTGAGTTTGATCCTAGCAGAGGCTGCTTATTTTGTTGTTAGGCAGAAAAAGGGTCGTTGGATACAGTGTGATTAAGGCACTTTTGAGCAGTTGTAAGCGGGTTTGCCTGGGTTTGCACAATGGTAAGCACTGCCAACCTCCGCTTATGTTTTCTTACAGTCAGTTGGCTTCAGATTCCTCAACATGTGTAAGCATAGCTTACCCTCACGCAAACCCGCACAAATCCACTTACTGCTGCTCAACAGTGCTTACCGCCGCTTACCCCCACGGTAATTCCTTTAAAAGAAAAGAAAAAAGGGTTGATAGGAAAGTGGTGAAAAATGGGGCACAAAGAGGGAAAGACAGTAGGGAAAATAGCTAGGCATGTGCAGGAAGGGTATAGGAAAGGTACATAGCTGCCCACTTCTTCTACAGCAACAGCTGTGCACATACACTATATTTGCAGGTACTTTTTGACCCTTAAATGCCTGGGGAAGGGATGAGGACAACTTATATTCATTGTGATGCCAATTAGACCGGATTACATGTGTCCAGTGGACACGTGTGCAAAATGGACAGCTATGTATGGGGCGAGATTTTTTTGTGGGAACAGATTGCCCTTTTTTTTTTCAGGTGAGCGTGGGATGTTTGGGAGGGGTATTAGGTATATTTGGGGAGGGAGGTTGGGTAGGTTAACAGACAAGACACACAAGACATATACAGGGCCGGTATATGACACATGTGGGGGGTAAACACCTTGGACAGGGAGAGGTGTTTGGAAGTCGCAAGCCCATGAGCCCCCAACTGGAAACAGTGGGAATGAGGTCCCCACCCATGGGCAGTCACCACTGCACCTTCACAGCCCCGAAGGTGGCTGTGCTGGGGGCTGTGTAGGAGGGGCAGGCTCACCCTCTAATAGCGCCACTCGGCTCTCAAGCTGGTGTAGACGCCTTCGATACTGTAGATCGATCTCCCTATGTACCATGGTCCAGACCTGTTGATGGGTGACAGGTTCCCCTCTGCGCCCACTCTGAGAGGGGGTGAGCTCCATCCCGGAAGGTGGTGCAGGGCCCATGGAGTAGGAGGTCTCAGGCTGGGTCCGAAATGTGCTGGTGCCCAGTGCCATGGCCAGTTGAGATAGGACAGGTGGGTTCGCTGGGACTGGCCTTCCCATACAAGCTATGTTGTCACGGATTTATGGCAGATATGTGTTAGTAACAGTCAACAGCATTCAGGATTAGTTACAACAGCATGCATAGGTATTCCCATTAACCCAGCACACCAGATTTAACAGAGTTGCAGAGCAAGCAGAACACATGCATATATGGAACAACAGTGGCCATTACAGGAGCATGCGGGTTTCATTGATGGAAACAGGTCACCAATACAGGTGTATTTTAACATGGCACATGCATAGAAACAAATGTGAATAATTATTAACCATTAGGACAGATGTTCCAAAAATGTTTGGAGTGTACACATACCAGTTGAGGAGTGTCATTGGATTATTATGCACATATGGTAGGGGTGAGAGAGAGGATTCAATTAGCAACTGATATATCCTTGTAGTTTTCACAACATTCTTAGTCACTGCATTGATCTTTCCCTTACATGTATTATTACACTACACAATGGCCTTATATTGTACACTGGTATGTTTATAGATTATTATATACGTGACCTGTGTCATGACAGGCTGCAGGTGTTAATGCAACATATGTTGAGAATTGCTTTCATACACATTGGGTGAGGTGCTAGAATGACAGGTTTGTTTTTATATACATTCTCTGACTATGTACACGTTTGACTATCAGTTATATGTAATTGACAGCTATCTACATTTCTTGGATCATCACACTGACTTTTTAGGGGAACAGGGTACAAAGCTGGTGATATGGGCCATTTATCTGGACATACTGGACATATTGGAACAGTTGTGGGGTATAAATATGCATATAACTTACAATTTGAACATTCAAACAAATTCTGTACAGTTGTTGGGTGTAATTATGCATACAGCTTTTTATCTGAACATTGTATCACAGTCTGTATGGTTGTGGGGTATGATTATGTCTGCAACTTAGTAGCACCCCCAGGAGTCAAACCCCTGCTGTGTGTGACAAAAAAATATTGCTAACATCACAGTACACTGAGCTATCAGGGAATTGATGTACAGCTTTCGACTGTTTTATAAGTTTCCTTAACTTGTACAATATGACTGACCTCTTGGCACTTCCAACATTGTTATGCAAAACTTCATACCCATTTTATCTGCATACCACAGTGTGGCTGACACTGCTTAAGATACAACAGTACTATTTATAGTATGGAACAGATCGCAAACATACGAGAGAAGAGTAAACAGAAGCACTCCAAGGGTTATACCTTTATTCACAGACTATTAACACATTTATTTCTACTGGTACAACACTTTCTAAGGCTCTTATAACCTTTATTATGACAGTACATGCAGACTGATTACTAACCTGCCTCACGACACAGCCTTTACAGCCTAGAATCATGGGCTTGCTGGTTCGCGGCTCACTCATCTGCAGCTGTCAAAGAAATGCATTAATATTTAGCCATACCTATCCATAGTATACACAAGCTAGGCAATTTATTACTACTTAGTAGAATATGTACTTACTCAGTACCGGGGCATTGGCCATCTGCCGACACTCCTGGATCCACTGTTCCAGGACATCCCCCTCTGCCACTTCAGGTCAGCATGGTGGTGCCTGACCTGCTCACCAGTCTGGGGGATACCTGTGGCACTGGTGAGGTCATGGGCGAGACTGTCCCCGGCCTCCGTTTTATACTGTGAGCCATGGTACTGGCCCTGCAGTAGTCTCTGATCATGGTTTGAGTGGATTCATAGGTTCATAGGTTGGTACTAGGCTATCAACTCTAGGGCCTATACAAGCCTAGCAATAACAATTCCCTGGTTATTTCTTCCCACACTATTTACTTTCCTTCACCCACACCAGCCATTCTGCCTGCAGTGGGAAGCTACAACCAGTTATGAGATGCATTCCCACCTGTGGGGTTTAAATACGTTCATTTTCCCACACTTTGCCATGATTGGCCAGTTTTGAAAAGGCTAAGTTATGGGCACACCTGCTTACATAAGGATGGCACTGTTTAAAGAGGTATACCACTATGGAGATTGAATTGGCTCCCCCACACATTACTTACACTTTCTAACATGAGCTGTGCTGCGGTTAGCATTGCTTCATAGTTAATTGTCACTACATTTGCCATTTGGCAGTGATTTATTCTTCATTACAGGTTAAATATGTGTCTGGTATCCATGATTCATATGTATATACACTGTGTGGGGTCCTGGGAACTTCAATACTTTATTACCATAACACTAATCTATGCTTACTGCAGTACTCCAGTTCACATATTTATGTTCTGTGGTAGGTTATCCAACATCACACTGCACATAAATTGAGTTCACATGTTTGGTTTGATTTTCCTGTGGTGAGGATTAGTTTGCTGATAACTCATGCATATCTATTGCTATGGTGACTTAGTGGTTAACTACTGTGACTATAGTGTACAGGGTCCTGCGTTTGAGCCTTGCAGAGGCAGTTTATTTTGTTGCTGGGCAGAACATGGGCAGTTGGATCCAGAGTGATTAAGGCACTTTAAAGCAGTTGTAAGCAGGTTTGCATGGGTTTGCTTGACAGTAAGCACTGCTAACCTCTGGTTACAGTTTCTTACACTCAGTTAGCTTCTACTTTGCTTAACTGTGTAGGCAATGCTTACCCCCATGCAAACACACTTAAATATGCTTACTAGTGTTTATATATGCTTACTACTGCTTATTTGTGCTTAAACCTGCTTACTAGTGCCTTATTCATTATGACACTGACACTTCACATGTACATTTCATGCAGTACTCCAGTTCACATTTAAATGTTAGTATGTAGGTTATACGGCAAAAAGATGTAAAATTATGTTCATATACAGATATCACATGTAAAATGATATGTTCTGCAGTGGGACTTGAAACGGGAATGCTTGTTCATTAGGCAGATGCTCTAACCACTGCACTATTGCTGTGCTGTTTCATTTGCATATATATTCCTTGTTATCCTCTTCAGCTTTTTCAGCTGCTTTAACCATAGCTAGTCAATGGGCATACCCGCTCACCTACGGTTAGCTGTTTTAAAAAAAATAAATAAAAGGGTCTCTTCATTTTATTTAAATGTACAGTTGCTGTTGAACACATGGGAACTGTTGGTGGGGATATGTGGACACCTATGAGCGGTCTCGCTCATTGATTTGCACTTTCTTCTGTTCTGCTTTGCAGGGGGTGATTATTCTGAGAGCTCTGCTCTCAGACACGCTCCCTGCACTCGTTCATGCTCCGTGTAGCATTAGGAGTTCAGGTAGCGCACCTTCATTGATATGCATGGCGCCCTGCCGTCCTCCTCTAAAACTGCTGCTTCCATGCAGGACTAAATTAGTCCTGCACAGAAGTTTAGTAAATCCATGGGATAGTGTTTTGTTGGAAAAGATCAGACAAAGAAACAAAATCATTTCAGTATTGCAGCACCCATCAGAATGTCAGGGGCATAGCTAATCTCAAAATAAAACTAATTATCTAGAATAATTAAGAGGGCTCAGTACAGTTTAAAAGATCAAAATATATTGAACATACACACATACATACATATTTCTCAGTTTCTGACTGCATTTGCACTTTGATAAGTTCTGCAGTCTAACACAGTTAAAATGAGATACAGTTATAGAAGACTATGAACCTATAAGAAACAAATATGAGGAATCCATTTTAATGGCAATCATTTTCTACAACAGGAGTATTTCAATGATCCTTCATATCTTGTAATGTAACAGTCAGAAGATGCAAACAGTACTGTAACACCAGGTATTTAAACAGAAGACAACAGCTCTCTCATGGAACATGAATTACATTTTGTAATACGTCATTCTATTTCACAAAATACTGTTAGATACATTTATTGAAATGGTGAAGTGCATGCCTTTGTTCAAAATTCAGTCAGATTTCAGAACTTAATAATTTCTGCGATGATGGTCATACTTCAAAGAAGTGAAGATTATTTTGTCAGCTGCAGCAAAATTCATCAGAGTTTGAATGATTTTTGTTACAACTAACTCTTCTGAAAGTTCTAATTAATGAATCTGCTGTGAATCCAACACTGTTGCTTCCCGTAATTATACATTTTCTCTGATGTATGTTGATGTTCGAATATGTATATCTATATCTATATATATATATATATATATATATATATATATATATATATATATATATATGGGTTCACTTTAGATTATGGAGTTACCAAAAACTCGAAACCTATACGGTCGAGACCATATGCTCGAGTTTTTGAAAACTAGAAAATCTAAAGTGCATAAAAAAAAAAAAAAAAAACACAAAACATTAAAACAACATTTCTGCAAGGGGGGGAAGCCCTTCTGCACACCCCCCCCATTATCTCCTACTTACATTTATGAGATTGCACTACAGCGAGGACATGGGAAACCTCCCGTTTTGTGCTTCTGCATACAGCGTGGAAAGAGATATTTCCCTTTTCTTCGCTGTAGTGCAATTTCGGAGTTGGTATATTTAAGTAAGGGGGTGTGGGGGTGCTTTTTTATGCACTTTACATATTTGAGTTTCTAAAAACTCAATCATATGGTCTCGATCATATGGGTTTCGAGTTTTTGGTAATTCGATAGGGTCTATATTACCATATCAAATGGTAATAATGCTGAACGTTCATATGAGCAAAAATGCATTTGAATTAATTTGCTATTGTGGGGGGCTGTGCTCCCTGCTAAATATATATTCCAACTCTGAGGTCACACAACAGTGAGGAAAGGGCAAATATTCCAATCCTTACTGTACCGCCACTCCAAAAAACAAAAGTTCGTTCTCCTACATTTTTGCTCATATGAGCGTTCAGCAATATTACCATTCGATGTGGTAATATACACCCATATATATATATATATATATATATATATATATATATAATATATATATATATATATATATATATATATATATATATATATATATAAATATTTTATATATATATATATATATATATATATATATATATATATATATATATATATATATATATATATATATATATATATATATATATATATATAAAATATATGTGTGTGTGTGTGTGTGTGTGTGTGTCTGTGTGTATGTATAAAATATCTACATATATATATTTATATATATATATATATATATATATATATATATATATATATATATGTAGGTTCATAGGTTCATAGGTTTATACTAGGCTATCTGCCCTAAGGCATTTATAAGCCTAGCCCAAAGTTTTGTGGCTTACGCCACCCCTTATGTTAAAAAATACTGTGCCCATTAGTTTGTTGTGCCTCTGTCCAGCAGTGACACAGAGATGATTCCGGGGGTAAACCTACGATCTCCCATCCACCGGTCAAGATTTCTCTTGAACAGAGCCAGTGAGGCGCTCTGCCTCACATGGACCGGGATTTTATTCCACAGCATAGGGAGTCTCTGGGTGACAAATCTATCCCTCCAGCATGTCCTATTTATATCCGTGCTAAGGTTTAAGTCGCTTGCTCTAGTGGATCTGGTAGATTTGGATTTTTTGAGGTGGAGCATGTCCATTAATTCCGGGTTGGACATGGCCTTGTATGTCAGGCACAGGTCACCTCTGAGCAGGCGGTATGCAACTGAATAGAGCTGGAGTTTCTTCAGTCTGGCAGCATATGACAGATTTTGGAGTCCCTTTATCCTTTTGGTGAGGAACTTTTGGGGTCTCTCCAATTGCTGCTGGTGTCGGGTGAGATACATAACGAATGGGGCATTGTACTCGATCATTGGTCTGATAAGTGAAGAGTACAGGGAAACAATGACCTCACTTGATCTGGATGTGAATTCCTTCATGATCAGGTGGGCAATGTAGAAGGTCTTTCTAACCACTTTATCAATGTGAGTGTCAAAAGAAAGGCCACTGTCAACCTTGGTCCCCAGGTCCCTGATAACCTCTTCTGTGCTTAATGGATTGCCACCTATATGGTAGCTTGGGGTTACCTTGTTTTTCCCGAAGGGTATGACTATACATTTTTTGGCATTTAACTTCAGGCCATGGCTCTGGCACCAGTTATCAGTTTCCGTGAGACCCCGCTGAAGGATATCTGTGTCCGATGTACTTTCCACTATGGCGCCCAGTTTGCAGTCATCTGCAAACTTTGTCAGCCATAGTCCTCCTATGTTTGCCTGTACTTCTGAGAAGTAGATGCCGAACAACAGGGGGCCAAGGACTAAGCCCTGTGGGACACCACTTGTGACCGGCTTGGAGTCTGACATGGCGCCAGCAACTCTAACCCTGTGGGTTCTGTCCTTTAGCCAGTTTGCAACCCATCTTGTGACATATGGGTTTACATTTAAGCTGGTAAGTTTCTCTATAATACCCGAGTGGGGTATTGTGTCGAAAGCTTTTGCAAGGTCAAGGTAGGCTGTATGGACTGCCTTTCCCTCATCAATGGCCTTGGTGACTGTTTCGAAGAAGTCGACCAAGTTCAAAAGGCATGATCTGCCGTTGACAAAGCCAAACTGGGTTGGGTCCAATGTCTGCAAGTCCCCTATGTCTTTGTTTATGAGTTCCATTATGATCCTCTCCATAGCTTTGCAGACCAGGCTTGTTAAGCTTATGGGGCGGTAATTACCAGGGTCCGTAGAGGTACCGCCTTTGTGGAGTGGGACCACAGTTGCCGTATGCCACTCCTTGGGCATGTATCCTGTGGTAAGGCTAAGATTAAACAGCTGCCTTATATGCGGGTTTAGTTCCTCATTGAGTTCATGTAGCACACAGCCGGGGACACCATCCGGTCCCATTGATGCTGTGTTTTTAGCTTTAGAGAGAGCTTTCACCTGCGCATTTGAGTTGTCTGGGAGGCTACACTCCACTGGGATAGTTATCTCTCCTTTTGGGTGAAGTTTGCACTGAACCTGTCTGCCAGTATGTTGGCAATGTCTGTGGGTTCAGTGATTTTTGTATCATTTTGGACTAATTCTGCGCATATCTGGGAGTTTCCACCCAGGTTTCTAACATAGCTGAAGAAGGCCTTATGATTGTCTTTTGAATCTATTGCAATTTTTCTCTCAAAGTTGGCTTGGATGATTTTATGAGTGCTCGTATTTTTTTACTAATAATGATCAAGGATGTCTTCTCTTTTATGGATTTTGCTCTATCATGTAACAGCTTTCTCCTCTTATTGTAAAGTTTGTTTATGGCTGGGGTCCACCAGACTGGACGTTTGCCCTTGGTGGAAAGAGTCTTGGTTTTATTAGGGATTGCCTGATCCATGCAGTCCTGGAGGTGTTCGTAGAAGGCATTTGTAAGGGCTTCTGCAGCTTGGGTTGTGGTTTCCACTGGCTCGGGGACCTTGAAGGATACCACACCAGTCTTGAGTAGTGTGAAGTTTGCTTTAGAGAAGTTCTTCACTGTGGTCTTTTTTGTTTGGTGTGGGGGCGGGATGTGGATTTCCAGTGAGATAAGTTTGTGATCTGATCTCACCAATGAGGGATATACTTCCGGTGTGGAGCATTTTGTCCCCATGTTTGTGATGATGAGATCTAGTATATTTTCTCCTCTTGTCGGAACAGTGACTAGTTGTTCCATGGCATTTGAATTTATGAACTCCAGGAACCTTTGGGCTAGAAAGTTGGGGCTTGAGTAATGTTCCCAGTCTATATTCGGGTAGTTGAAGTTATATATATATATATATATATATATATATATATATATATATATATATATATATATATATTTAATATTTATATATATATATATATAGAGAGAGAGAGAGAGAGAGAGTAGCAGGGTAGTTTGTGGTAGGTGCAGGTTCCTTACATTAATATGTTAATATCTATGTATATGGGCAGCTGAGAACTGATGTTTATATTATTCACTCAAAATAATGTTTTGTGTCATTCTTATATGAGCTAAGACATCTAAGATTAAGAGTAGTGGTACTTGGAACTTTATTTATCCTTTTTGTACTTTCAGTACTTTCCTGACTGCATGATAGTCTCAAATGAGTAATTTCTTAGTCTATCACATGTCAGTGTCACATGTACTCAGCTCCCACAGTGAAATAGTGCTATTGCAGATACTTACTTCAATTAAAGCCATAAAGTCTATTACAGAGTGCATATTCCTGTCTTCACAGTATGGGAAGTGCGTTTGGTACCTTTCAGATGGCATTTTCTTTTGATGGTCATCCAGACTTTGTATAACAGAAAATAAAATGCACCTGTGAAAGGACAGTGCCTTGCTTGAAAGGCTGATGCCTTGCAGCATGCGTTCTCTTTAGGGTTTCTACTTGCTTTCAAAAAAAAGAAATCATCAGAATCATAAATCAGGTAATGGTTCCCTGCTCCAGTTCAGCATTTAGTAATCCAGTGCTTTATTTACTTTAGCTGATGCTGTGTTTCATGGTCATGGCTATAGTAGCAGACTAAGTGTTGTTGTTGTATGTCATCCGAGTGTGTAAGAGTACCTAAAATACTGCTTACTGGGAAGTTCACATGGCTATCTGTCCTTGTGGCCATTTGAAGCCTAGCCAAATTTCCCAACCCAAATGTAGAAATCGAACCCTCTACCTTCTGTCTGTGAGGTAAACACATTAACCATTATGCCACCCCCCAACCTTTGAGCAGTCTGCATCCCTGATAACAAATAGGTGAACATGCATCAAACCCCAGGTTTCTGCAAAAAATGAGTAATAAGTATATCACATTCTATTGGAAATGACATCCAGTGGCCTAACGTATCTTACTAGATGCCAATATAATTGTAATCTTTCTTTTTCTTTTTGTTTCTCCATGTTTTTATGCAGCTGTTGATACATTAAATGTAGGTATCCAATTACCTCTGAAATGTGTACTTGGCTCACTCATGTTACCAGAGTTTTCTTTTTCTCATTGCCTACATATCTTAACTATCTGCACAGTTACGTATAATAGACAAAGTAGACGTTAAACTCACAGATTCTGTGCAATGCAGCCATGCTACAGAGATTACTGCAATTCCCTGCTCAGTGTGATACAGGGATCTGTGATTCCTAAATTATTTAAATGGGTCATTAAGTCTTCAGTTTAAGCTGTCATTGGGATGCTTTACTTTTAGCGTTTCCAGATACTGCTCACTTGTGAGACTGGAAGGTGAATTGGCACTAGCCAGAAATCTGATCCCCACAGTCCCCATAAACTGAATCTTAACATTATATTTTAAAGAAGTACAAACATTTTTAGTATTGTTGGAGAAAATGTGTTTTATTGGTTTCACTACAATACATAATTGTAAAAGTATTATAAAAATTTGGCAAGTGTTCTTTATCAGAACACTTTGTTGCAGCCAAACAAAAGTATTTTTACTGGGGAAAACATTTTATACATTCCAGTACTAAATTTGAAGGGGGCAATCATTCATTTGTTTGGTAGCAAAACCAATTCTCCTGATGAGGTCTCTAAAAAGGCCAAAATGTGCAAGTCTACAACTAGTGGGGTTTGGCTGTATTGATCTGAATGTGCTCACAAAAACTTAAAAAGTAAAAAGTAATGGGCATTCAAAAGCCGTGTAACTGAAACAACTGTATGTCGTTAACAGGTCATTTGCATATATTTAATGGGCCTCCAGAAAATTCTAGCTTGACTAGGTTCTTCTTGAGGTGTTAGTTAATAGTTTGGATACAATAAGAACATTTTTTTTTCGCTGCAGTACTAACTTAGATCTAAAAAAATGTTAGTGGTTGTATTATCATAAAATGCCTAAGGAAAAACAGACGGCAAAGATGATGTAGAAAACCCTTTCATTCACATTGATTGAAAACCATTAACAGAAATATTTCAACAGAAAATGTTTGATGTAATTGCTCTTAGATTGTGTCATAGAAGTCAGTAGACATTGAAAGGATGACTAAGATTTATTTATTTAACATTTGTTTACCAGGAAAGTCCGACTTGGAACAAAGCCAATTTTCAGCAGAGGCCCAGGGAGAAACACTCCAGAAGTATTTTTTTTTGTAACATGGGAGGAAACTGGAGTATCTAGAAAAAACCCACATGAATGCAGGGAGGACATGCAGACTCCACACAGGAGGCACTCCAGCCAAGAATTGAACTGGAGAGCCTCTTGCTGGGAGGCGACAATGCTACCACTGCACTGGCCAGGATTTTTACTTCCTCTGAAATGTACAGATTTTGCAGAATGCCCATATTTTTGACTTGTATTTTTGGCTTGTCACTCATAAAATCATGGTTTTCTGGCAAATCATTGCCAAATCTTTGAGGACTGAAGTCAGGAAATAATGAAAGACATTTGAGATTTAGAATTCAGTCCCTTCAAAAAAGTCATGATTATGCAAAACCTGTTATTCTTTCAACTGTGCCCAGATTTCTTGCTCTAAGAGGTTGAGAGCTATGATTATTTCAGTAATACAGAACAATGAATTTCAAAATCATGTACAATTTTTAAGGAAAAAACACAAGCAGTTACACTATGTATTTGTGGTACTATGTAATCTCAGTGCACAGAGTTAGAGAAGTAAAATGTTTCTCAGCCTCTTGTAATTTTTCTGCACATACGCCACTTATTAGCTTAACTATATAAAATGTTGTTGTTTCTCCTTTTTAATAAATACCCATAAAAGCAATGTTTATGTGTAACAGGAATTTTGTCTTAATTATGTTAAACAGTTTACTGCCTTTATCAGATCATATTTTTTGCATTACTTTATTTATTCAAATTTAATTATAGCACTAAAAAAGAATTAAACCCAAATTTTAAATACAATATAGCTATCATAAATCTAATGCAATAGCCAAGCTATAACACCAGAAAAATGATTTATGCTGAAAGTTGAATACATTTGCAAATATGTAGGTAAGGTACTTCTACAAAATAGCTGAGAAAATAAAAATCGCAGATCTTCAATTACGCAACAAACCGTGACATATCCCAGCACTCTAATACAGAACTGGAAGAAAAAAAGAAGATAAAATTGTATTTGTTGACAGCCAGTTGACAATTCAGAGAATATAGACTCTGGAGGATCACCAGAATTTTGATGTTATAATGGAGTTAAACTCGGCAAGGGGGGGGGGGGTTGTCCTCTTTGGTATCTAATCCCTGGAGGTCAAAACTAAAGTTAAGGGCTTAAGTCTGACCAAGTCTGCAGGTATCTGTATACTTGGTGCCATCAAAAATTCTCCAGAAGATACAAATAACCCTTTTCCAAACAAACAGCCAATGTCAATGCCATAGCTTAAAACTAAATGCCAAAAACCATGTAATTGTGCCCTTCATCATGCATGTTGTTCCCCGCACATATCACATCATCATCACACCCCTGAAAATTGACCCAGTTTTAAAGGACTGGGCAACTTATGTGGACAATGAGCTGTCATTTGATCACCATGTATCCCGTTTTGTAAGGAAGTTCTTTTTCATTACATAATAGCATGGCATTCAGGTCCAAGAAGGTGCTCATTCCATTGCAATCTGGACTCATTAGACTGATCACTGAGTGTAATGTATCCTTCCATATGTACTTGTCCAAACACCTGACACAAATCGAGTGATCACAATGCTTATTCACTAAGAAAATCAAAGATCTAAATCACAAAAGCTACACCAGTTGCCTCAAAGACCTGTCCCTCTTTTTGGTATTTTACAGGCTACTGTGGGGGCGATGTCTGTCTCTCTTACAGACCCTCTGCTGACCCCATCCCTTCAATTCTACTACACATCTCTAAGTCCAATAGTGGCAGAAACACATCCTCAAAAGATCTCAATCTCTTCTGTAACTTAAAAAGAAAGCTTTCGAGCGATAGCTATGTCTCACAGAAAACTCCACTTGTCTGGAATTATCTTCCTCCCTACGTAAAGCAAAGTGCATCTCTTACGTTATTCAAACATAATCTGGATGAGTGAATGGGAAACTGCAAGTTCACTTCTGGACTTTCACCCTTCTCCCTTATGGATAGGGGTAACATGTAAATATCTGCCTACCCAAGAGCTATTTGTAATCGTAATACAAGGGGCTCTGTGTTAACTGTACTAAAAATACTAGGGCTAGAAACTTATTGGGAATGCATGGCTAGGATTTTAAAGATCAACTTGAATCGATCATTAGCCTACTAAGTACATATGAAGCAAAGAACATAAGGAGTCACCAATATTTGCATTGACTACTGTACCCAAAATCAGGATTTGCAACGTAGTCAAGCACCTGGATAAATTGAACTGACCTGATAAAAAATAACTTGGACAGGATCTATAGTAACTCTAAAATTTCATGCAACACATATCCTAACACCCAAACCTTGTCTCTAAGAAACTGAACTAAAAGATAAAAAATAAACAAACAATGTACATTTAATGCCATGTTTCTGCTGTAATAATTCAAAGGTTTTTAAGAACTGCACCCACAACAAGCCGAAGATGCAAAGAAAGACACTGATTTTGCCAAAGAGACACTAGGAAAGAATTGAGACTAGCCTGATTTCAGAAAAGTTGGGGAAATTCCTTTCTCAGACATGTAATTCGATAAATTTATAATTTCCCTTGACACATTGTAAGATTCTATATGAATAATATTATTAATTCTATATAAACTATAATGTTGTCAAGCCTCTTTTTTGATAATCCATCTTTTTGCCTGTGCATGTATCATAGCTTCACTTTTTAAATGGAAATGTATTTATTTAACATTACTAATTATAAAGATAAAACAATTAATGTAAAAGGAAGAAGAAAAAATGTAAACTACTACAGAGAAAACAAAATATTAACAATATGCATTACAGACTTGCTCAGCGAGTAAGCACATAAATGTACTGTGACAAAACTAAAAACTGATCCACCAAACAGTGGTTCAGAAAAAAGAGAGAACAAGGCTGGGGGCATGCACAAGCCTGCTAGCACTGTTCTTGCACGGACACTACTGAATTATGCTAATTACCTCATTTGCTGGTGAAAAACATGCAAATGAGATGAATTAGCGATTTAGTAAGCAGGCAAGCATCCGTGCAAGAACAGTGTGAGGTGCAGAAATGTATTCGGTTACTAAGTGAGTGCATTTCTGCAAAAATAAAAACAGAGGCATGACAGCTCAAAGTAAAGCATGTATTATAGTCATTAGGAATGTCAATGGCCAAAAATATGGCCATTGGCATTGAAAAGAGTTGCAAAATTATAAATATCAAAGTTTTTTTTGGCTGATTTCGGCCGTTTAAGCATAGGGCAGTGACGCGCAAACAGGATTGTGCCGCAAATAAAGAAAAAATGTGAAAAGACAATTTTAGGTGAAATCTGCATTTTGCCATTATAGTGTATGGCATGCAGAATCAAAATAATAACAGATAATACTGGTTGCTAAGGAGGAAGGCTGTGGTGTAGTGTTGTAACCAGGGACTAAGGCAGTAGGGTATGCAAATGAGCACATTTTACAGAATCACTAAATGGGAGACCATTCTCTGGCTGCACCTAACCATGTAGGAGCTATAAGGCAGTGGTGTAAGCAGGAGAAGCAGCTGACATGAAAAGGGGGGTGTGTCATGCTTGGTGTAAGCACATTGGAGCTCCATGGCCCCAATTTGAGCTTAGCTAAAATGAAGAGTGTGTTCATGTCCAGGGAGGCCCATTTCTGCTGCAAAGTGTTTACATTAGCTAAATATGTTTGTGCGGCATGCACTGGGTCTAAAACAAAACAAAACCAAAAAAAGCCCGGAACTAGCAGACCTGTTTACAATTGGGCACCAGGTCTGCACAGCACGCCTCAGGGCTTAAAAGGGGTAGAAATGGGAAGAGAAGAAAAGAAAAAAAAGGGAAATAGCAGAATAAAAGCAATTCAGTACAAATAACATAGCTTAATAACAATGCATCATAATCAGCCAATCATACCGGTAGCACCTGGAGCACAACCATATAAACTATGCAAACACCTTTCAGTCTGTTTTTTCCCACAAACTCTGCACCATTGGTGTACACATGTGGGGGAATGTTAACAGAAAAAATGTTAGGGGTTGCCGTTGCTTTGATACATTAGTGTGTGCTAGAGGCTGACGGCAGTGAGAAGGATAATGCTGACAACTGCCCCAGACTGAGAAGGAGGAGGAGAAGAGTCTTCAGACTCAGTGTAACCTACCAGGGGCTACATGATCTGGAGATAGCAAAGTGCTACAGGGTGGACAGAGACATATTTCAGCAACTCATCAAGCTGTGCCAGCCTCACCTCAGACCCAGAGCCAATAGAGAGGAGCCCATGCCACTGCATACCAAGATATGTGTAGCCTTAAGAATACTAGCTACAGGTACTTTTCAAATACCTACTGGGGACATCATGGGGGTCTCAAAGGCATCTGCATCCAGGGTACTCCACCAGTTCCTGGATGCCATGTGACCAAATTCCAGTGAGCGCATTTACTTCCTTAGCACCCATGAGGAGAAGGCCAGCAATATGTGCCTCTTCCACCATGTAGCAGACTACCCGGAGGTACTGGGTGCCATAGACTGCACGCACATCCACATCAAAGCACCACCTGGTGAGCAGGGTAGGGTCTATCTAAACCGCAAGGGTTTCCACTCCATCAACTGCCAGGTTGTATGCAATGCCCAGGCCATCATCATGAAAGTGTGTGCTGGCAGTTCTAGAAGCTATCACGACTCCCACATCTGGCATTCCTCACAGCTGTATCAGGGATTTGCCAGGGGGGACATCCCATATAACCATCTGGTGGGGGATGCTGGCTATGCACTGGAGCTGTGGATGATGACACCCATCGGAAATGCACACACACCCACTCAAGAACAACATAATGAGACGCACATACAAACCAGAATCATTACAGAGCATGTGTTTGGGATGCTCAAGTCATGGTTCCACTGCCTTAACATATCTGGTGGAGCTTGGCAGTACTCTCCAGTCTTATGTGCACACATGTTCATAGTTGTGCCATGCTACACAATATGATCCTGTGGAAACAGCTGCAGCAGGAATAACACAGGGAAGGGCCACACAGCCCCCCACCATTGCCAAGGTCCCCACAGGCATAGAGGAACTCAGAGGAGAGACCCCCCCCTGAGCCAACTCCTGTAGGCAAACAGAGGCATGCCCAGTATGCCCTGGCCTTGGCAAAGAGGCAACACATAGCACACACACTGACACTGTAAGCATGCTGGGACTGACACCTATCTCCGACTCGCACACAGAGTAAAATGGATGACACACACACACACATCACACTACCTGTAACTTACCATGTATATGCATTGTACTTCATGCATTCGACATAGACAGCCCTCAAGCACCGTCCTCACAACTGCTGCAGGCATAAGGTAAGTCAGTCTTCTTAATAATAAATGAATGGATTTGTATGTTCTGGTAGCATATCTATGGTATTGCTGCATGCATGCAAGAGAATGGGATGGCTTACTGGGATAGCAGCAGACAACTGATAGCTATGTGGGACACCATGAAATGTTTGCCCAATACTGGCCTCCCTACACTATGCAGTAGTACCCAAGGTGAAAACTCCCACTGCAGTATGTGTGAGGGGCCAACTAACTCGGTGGTCATAGGTCACAGGCATGGATATCAGTGTGGGAGTCCCATACTCACCCCTCAGCCTCACCCAGCAAGCAGCTGTAGAAAACCATAAAGAAATGTCTGGCAAAGGCCCACAAATGGTGACAATGATGAAATACTCCCCTACAGACTTACACAATGATAGAACAGCAGGTCTTGCAGTTGCAGTAAGGCTCTGAAGGATAAGAAGTCTGAAACTCAAACGTAAGCCATTACAATTGACCTGTGGTCTGTAGTGATATGCCTCTAGTCTCCAAGACAGGGCACAATACTTTGCAAAATGGAACCAAAATGTAAAGCAAATATCAGCACACTCTGTGAAAATGTATACAGTTGACAGCCCCCCCCCCGACATCCATATTCCCATAGAAATGCAGTAACATGTATGTTTGCAGGAAAATAGCAGCAGAGCACACATTGACAGGGCTGTCCCAATTAACACGATAACCTGTTGCATGTCCACAATATGCAGAGTTCAATGAGCTATGTATATGTGTGGTTGATACTGTCAGGATGTGGCCAGCACTTACTCCCGGCTAGTCTGGTACAGTGCTGTATTTGACAGGGCCATGTTCTGAGAACTGCAGTTCCAACTATTCTGCATGTCAGCTACACCTATAGTAGGAGATGTACACACTGTCCAGATGTCAATATCTGTTAATGCAGGAAAGCTGTACAGGTCATGGAAAGGGGGCCACATATATGGACAGTACACAGCTTGGAGTAACCTACACAGTGCCTACCATACCTCTCAACTGTACAGACCTATTGCAGAATGTCCAGAGGTTTGCATCATAATTGTGTTCT